>NW_019174664.1:2622330-2633769 GCF_002260705.1 Seriola dumerili
AATAATCATATTCAATACATAACCCAAAATGGCCTTTGAGTGTTGACTCAGAGAAACTTCACACTCTAATATGGTTTAGTCTAGTCAGGCCATGCAGCCAAGTTTCTTTATTGTAGACTGCCTTTAACAGACTGTCCTCCACGTCCTCAGACGACATTTGTTTACATTCATGTGACGAAGCTCTGTAGTGACTGTAGAAATTATGACTCTTGTCCATCAGAAGCGAAGGAGGAAGTAGTGTAGGACTGCAACTAACAATTACTTTCAGTATTGATAATTTTTTTTTTTTTTTTTAATCACTGTTGTGAAATAAAAAATAATTGTGAAATGCGCTGATCACAGTTTCCTGTAGTGCACGCTGACGTGTTCTGTTTTGACACCCAAAAATCTTCAGTTCACATTGATATCAAACAGAGAAAAGCAGCTAATTCTCACCTTTTTTGTCGACAGACTGATCGTTGCAGCTCTGAATTTGTGTGATGCTATTACAGAGCCTCAACAAAGTACTTATTTGAACCCAAACTGTTTTCTGAACGCTGGCAAAGTTTGTGTTTATGTCTATATTTAATGACCAGGACACACTCACTCCAACTGCTGAGGTGATTATGGGAATCATTTTACGACTGATCGGACCAAGTTGGAGTGGGTCCTGGTGTTGACAGACAGCAGATAAAAAGTGTGTATGACCTGATTAAACATGATAATGTAAAATATTTGCAACTGATGTGTGTGACCCGATGGAGACATATTGGTAAACAAACAGCTTTACCTGAAGTTGGCTTTGTTTTAGTTCACTCACACACAGTTCCCTCTGTTGGCCCTACATTCCTTCCATTTCCCTCCTTTTTTGGCCTTTTCACCACAAACTGCACTGCACATAAACAGTGCAAGCTGCTGTGTGCTGTCCATGTTTGTTGTGATACAAGAACACATGACAGATGGGATTTGTGGGGTCTTGTACTGTCAGAACTCCAGTCGTTACTGAGCAGTCGGTCAGTGTGTTGTCTAGTATATTTCCTCAGTTGTGTGGTTTGTGCTCTTTCCTGACTGTCAAAGACCGAGTCGGTGGAAACGATCTTTATGTGTGCTTTGTCCAGGCTGTGTAACTTTCAGCTTGTCTTCAGATTTGTCCTTAACCACAGTGTTGTCAAGTCATAAAACTGACTTATGTTTCCAACAGTGATTATTCACAATTTCGTAATTTTGTCCCCCTGAAGGGACACTTGCAAACAATGTATTTTGTCATTTCATTTGGTCTTGTTGGCTTTTGTCACCGAGCTTTGCTAGACTTAATATGGAGGAAAACAAACCCCATGACTGATTCTCTGAGCTGTTACATAAACAATGTTCTTATTTAAGGAATTAACATGTCAAAGCAAACACACCTCATAATCATCGTACTGTAAATGACAGGCCCCACAAAGCCTCACAGCCCACAACGACACGTCTTTCAGAGCAATTAAATGCTCCACTTCCTCCGGGTCTTGATTTACCTTATCTAGCTGCCTATGCTCTCATCACCAGTTTACAGCAGGCCTCTGCCTCAGCGTTACAAGCACAGTCATTTATTTGTCATCTGGTGCCAGGATAAATGTAACGAATGCCATGGGAGGCTCTCTCTATCTTTCAAACAGGGACATCTGGTCTATCTATGGAGCGTGATCACCGAACTGTATGCTAGCTTCAGAAATAGATGTGACACCTGCTTACCTGGAGAAACAGTCTAAATCAGCGGCTGTCTCTAAAAGGGAGGCAGGAGGAGGGGCGTGGGGACAAAAGCATCCACGGGAATGAGGTTTCAGCACAATGGGCTCAATTCAAATTCAATCAGCCCACACAAAGAGGTCCTGCCATTACAGTGCATGAATGGACTGATGAATTGAGTGGTGTTGTTTATTTCTCTATGAAGTCTCCATCACACTATTGGCACTGTCAACTAAACAACAAAAAAACTGCTGTTAATGCACTCGTCAGACAAAGAGTGGGAGTTACAGGGTGTTCAACGAAACCGCATGTCAGACAGGAGTAGTGGTGTTAACCCCACCCACCCACCCACCACAAAAAAAAAAAAAATCTTTTCTTTCTTTGTCTCTTTTGAGACAAAGACAAACAGAATGATTCACAGTAATCATAGTAATGAAGATTGATGCCACAGAGCAGAGGGAGCTGAGCAACATCTTGATCTTCAGAGAACAGTTGTTGCGTTTATTAGGCCTACAGCAAAGTGGCCCTCTGGGTCTCGGCTGTTGACCTCTGGGTGCTCCAATAATGGGTGAACAGGCTGTGAAGCTAATCTAGGCCAAAGGATTGTGATCTTTATAAATTACATTCCCCCATGAAGCTATACTATTGTGTCCCCTAAGGCTTCTATTTGTTTATTAGCTTAATTAGAGTGCAATTAAAGTGAATTCTCATGCAGCAAGCCCCACTGTTGAACATTTCTATAGCATGCTGAGAAATAACCCGGTATCTTAATGTAGAATGGGAATTATGCAGTTTAACTGAATTTGATAGATTGCCTCCTGAAGCAGAGGCTCTCTAGAGTCCCTGGTTGAAAATAGAATCTGTTTACATTTATTAACCCTCAGATTAATTTTACACTATCAGTGACGACTGACTCACTCAGTTGTGTTACACTCTATGTAGGATCCTCTCATCACATATGTGCTCATAGATCCCCATTGTTTCCCTTTCGTCTTTTTCCAGTCATTAATGCTGCCATACTTCTTCTACCTTACGTTACGCCTCAGGCAAGATCTGCTGATGGCATGACAGGACTGTGAGATATACAGCAACCCGCTTTTATTAGCTGCATGCTCAGGTGCACTGCAGTTAGGAGAAAACAAATTTATGGATTAAACATTGGAGTTGGTCTGATACTGAAACCAGGACTCCATGAAGCAGTACTATGTTGTTGTTTTTTTTATCCAGTAGCACCTTGGTGCCGTCTGATGAAATACCAAACAGAAATATTCTGATTTCAAGAAAGGGTTGGACAATAATATAATATTATAATATATTGACTAGTGGTGGAATTGTACTGTGACTATATGGTCAAATTGTGATTTGAAATAGACCAAGATTAGCTTATTAAAGATCCATCAGTCTCTGCGTTTATCAGTTGATAAATACCAAAGATATGTTTGAGTTAATCTAGAAATATGGTGACATTGTTGCATAGTTTGTCCAATGCAAAGAGCTGACAACCTTTTTCCCAACTGTAAAATGTCCCAGTCAGTCCATGTTTTAGACACACTTGTCTCAAAAAAAAGATTTAAAGGATCTTTGTCAAAACTGTTAGTGTGTATTATTTATATATGTATATAAATATAGAATATATAAAATTAACATCAGCCATATATCATTATTGGTATTTTGTAAAATATCAATACTCACATCAACCAGTATTAGTGAGGTTCTAATTGTGTTATTTTTAGAGACAATCCTGTTGTGCAAAAGAATATTTTTAAAAGCATATAGTAGATTTTCAACCATATGTGTGTTGGAGTTTCATTTGATCCATTGTGTAGTTTAAAGCTTCATATTAGGTACTTGTATGTTTTGACATGTTGTCAGTTTTTATAGCCTGGTGCCTAAGAAACAATATTCAGTTTTAACTAAAACTGAAATCATTAGTTTATTCATAGTTAGTAAAACGTCAGTAATTAATTAGTAACGTTTATTTTATTTTTATTTTAAAACTCCAATCATTTTCTGAGTTTTAGCTTCTCCCGCATGAGAATTTCTTGCTCATTTTTCTCATTTATATTACTGTAAATTGAATTTCTTTGTGTTTTGGATAATTGATCCCATAAAACAACATTTGAAGATGTCACTTTGGAAGGTTGTGATGAGCCTCTATCACTGTTTTCTGATGTTTTATAGATGTGACAATAAATTGACAAATAATCAGCAGATGAATTGATGATGAAATAGTTGTTAGTTGCCACATGTATCGTTTTATATTTGGAATGGTAAATATACTTGTACAAGTTTTGTGTAGAATTTACCATCTTGATTTTAGATTAAAACTATATATTGATATTGGATGATGGAAATCTTGATACTTCATCTTGATCACTTTTCTTAGATATTTTCATTCAGTATATGTAAGTGACCACACAGATTGACTTTGAAGATAGCTATTCTTGGGTAAAGGCAGCAGCGAATTTTTTTCTTCTTTTTTTTTCTGTTCATGCGAGTAACAGCACGAATTCAACAGTCTGTCCCTGAGGCAGCAGTGAACCGAGCCCAGAGCAGTTCACTGGTTAACACTCCCTACAGCTGGGAGGGGACCACTGCAGCTGTCCTTCTATCATACTGCCTCCATTCTTCCATTCTTCTCTCCAGCCAGCAGTCCCACATGGTAGCAGGGCTGGCTGTGATGAGATGCAGTCAGTCTGGAGGGAAAGTACTGTGGAGAGTCACAAATAATAAAGACAAACAAGATATTCAAGCGAAGGTCACATCTGGGGAGCTAAATGTTACTCTGCTTTGATGAGAAACCAGCAGGGGCCTACTCAGGGTCACTCAGTTGATGAAAACTCTGTCAGTTAAAAGAGGGATATATTACTTTAAAGGTAGACTCATATAAAAATACTTACTGTTAAAAGTACAAAGCCTATGAATAAGAGCATGTTTGAATTAATTCTATCATGGCCACAAAAAACACTTTATTCTGATTTGCTAGATCATATATTATTACAGGTCAGTCATGTCAAGGTTTAATTTCAGTTGTAAATCACTCCTCGTGGCAGCCAAAGAAAAATAATAAACACTGCACTTTTTCCAATCCTACACCTACTTGTTTGTCTCGCCCACAGCAGTTTTTATATTGAAAATCTGCCTGTCCCATCTTAGAGAGAAAATAACATACATTATTATAATTGTTTAATAAACCGCCTTAAGAGGACAGGAGATGAAAGTATGCCTTATTAAATGCCATTTAAAGTGAAAAACAAACAAAAACAGCTTCCGCTTGGGGCAGTGTGAGAAAGTGGAGATAAAAAATGTAGTAATGTTTTATGTAGTTTCCCTCAGAAGCAGATTCACACCAGATGCAGGCTTCAGAGCAGGGTTGAATTTGCTGTTTACTGATCAAATCAGAGCTGAAACGATTAGTTAATTAATTACTCGATCAACAGAAAAATTAACTATTTTCATAATCGATCATTGTTTTAGTAATTTTTCAAACAAAAATGCCAAACATGTTTGTGGGGATTTGCAGATTTTCTGTTTCATATCATTGTAAACTGAAAGTCTTTAGACTGTTGGTCGGACAAAACAAGATGTTTGAAAAAGCTGCATCTAGAAACTATGACTTATTTTCTGACATTTTATATGTAGTTGATTAATTACACTAAAAAAATAATGAGCAGATAAATTGATAATGAAAATAATTGTTAGATCAAATTTGGATTAGCAATGGCAATTTTGTTAATTGCTTGACTTGACAAGCGAGCATGACAATTTTTTTTTTTACGATTGCTTAGGCACAATTTTGAAAACAGAGCTAATTTTTTCACACACAATTAACAAAACCAAACATCCAAAGTGCAAAACACCTCGTATATCCTTAAAATGAAGCACTGCATTCAAAACTACATAAACTCTTATCAAAATCAAACTTTTGCACCAAATGGCAAACACTACATTCATATTACCACATTCTTGTCCAACCAACTACACACTGTTGTTTTCAATCCAAACCACTTTCATCTTTGGTGGTCTTGTCATCATAGTTCTGAGGGAAGAGAATTCTGCCGAGAGAATTTGTTCAAGTTTGAATATATGCAGAAACACAAATACTGTTGAAACAAAACGACAACAAATCAAATCAATCAGTCATTCAATCAATCAAATGCACAGTACATCTTACATTACTGTTTTAGGAACAAAAAAAGTTCTATCAAATACAGCCAACAGAAAATTAAAATTTGAGGGGAAATAAATTACAAGACAAAAGAAAAGAAAATATTTAGGCGTCATCTTGCTGCCTCACTGGGTCTGCCCACAGCACCTCATCAAGATCAGTGAGGGAAGAATCATCCAGTCCTGGACAGCACCCACATCAGTGTCATCACATGCCTCTTTCATTGCCTGTTGAAGAGCCATGTGCACATAGGGCTAATGGTCATACCTTCCTCCACCGTGCAGAGAAAAACTCAGCTGGACTGAGAAATGGAGAGTAGGGTATAAGGTATTGAACAAGAAATTGTGGGTGATCAACAAACCGGTTTTAGATCAGGGCTCTGGGATGGAAGCTAACACTGTCCCATACGGTCTATGCTGCTCTGCGTCGTCCATGTGGTCCGCCGGTATCACAGTGTTGAACAGTCTGTCCAAAAATGTGAGAATGTGGTCTGTGTTGTATCAACCAATGTTGGCATGGCAGTGGAGGACACCATCTACAATGGCTTTGTGAACAATGTGAACAAAAAGTGATGGACACAGTATGATTGGTGATACTGAATTATGCAGAGTGAATGGTATTCTGGTTACATACCTGTGCTCAAGTCTAAATGTCCGGATAACAGAGGCTACGGTAAATCAGCTCATGTTCAACCCATGGTTGATAACATGGTCAGCTAATGTTGCCCAGATTTCATCTGAAAGCTGTGCCATTCTTTGTCCTTGTCCTTGTCCTCCAGCTCTACCCCTACCTCTCATTCTCACCCTCCCTCCACCTCTTCCTCTTACTGCTGCTTCCATTGTTGTTGTAAAAATTTAGCTTTTTATAGTGCTTACATCTTGATTGATGAGTCAATAATTAAGCAGTTATGTGTTTGGCCAGGTGGCCTGTGTATTGGCCAACAGGTCCACAGGTGTAGCATTTTGAATAGCAGTGTTTTGAAATGGCAAACAAATGACTTTGTTGGATTCCTGTGTTTTACATAGAGAACTGTGTACAGTGTATTGCAAAAAGTGTTGTGTTGAATTGCAATTTGGGTGCAAAGGTGTATATGTGTTTAGAGTTTTGGAGATGTGAGCAGAGGTTTTGCTCCATGAGTGCCAGTTTCAATAATTTAGCAACTGAAAAAACTGTAAAAGGGTCACCAGGATGCTTTTCACATGCTAATACAACCTGTACACATTATTTCAAGATGGTTATTGTAGTCAAACCAGATAAATAGCCTAATTTCTATAAATATCTTGGAATCTGGTTGTATCAGAAACAGAGATCATTTTTGTATGGTCAGCAGGAAGCGAAAAATTGAGGCTGTGTTCTTGTCTGTCCTGGATTATGCTGATGTCATCTATAGACACGCCTCTGCCTCTACTCGCAAACCCAACTGGTGACAGTTATACTACCATCATTGCACCTTGTATGAAAAGGTTGGGTGGGCATCTCTAACAGCAAGACGTGACAGAGTATAGTATAGTAGTATAGTATTATATATATATATAGTATCAGTAAGTCATAAAAAAGTCATTGTATAGTAGGGCACAAAAAAGTCATAATATTGTAGGGCATAAAAAGTCATAATAAGTCATAAAGTCATAGTATAGTCAGGCATAAAAGTCATAGTATAATAAGACATAAAAAAGTCACACTATAGTAAGGCATAAAAACATCATAGTATTGTGACGAGTCTGCCTAAGTGTAGTTGTCGTGGGCAGTTACTGTGACTTGTGTCCTCTAAGGTAAATGGAAGGAGGTGATTGCGCCAGCCAGATTTGGAGCACTTGGGCTGCACGCTCCTATCACTCTACCTTTCTCTCACCTGGACTCATCCCTGTTTTCTTTTGTTTGGATTTTGTTTTCTGTTTGCTTAACAACATCTTACAATTCATTATTGAGTATTCATTTTTATGATAAATATTGTCTCCGCCTGTCATCAGTTGTGTCCATTCCCTAATTTGTCGTGGCCTAGGAGCAAGGTTATGAAAGTGTAGTAAAGCATAAAAATGTCATAATATAGTAAGGCATAAAAAAGTCATACTATGGTAAGGCATAAAAATGTCATAGTGGAAAAAGGCATAAAAAGTCGTAGTATAGTAAGGTATAAAAAAAATCATAATATAGTAAAGTATGAAAAAGTCATAGTATTGGAAAGCATAAAGACGGGTTTGTCTAAGTGTAGCTGTCATGGGCAGTTTTGTGCTTTTGTGTCCTCAAAGGTAAACAGAAGGAGGTGATCGCAGCAGCCAGATTTGGAGCATCTGGACTGCATGCTCCAATTGCTCTACCCTTCCTCTCACCTGGACTCATCCCTGACAGCGTCAGCATGTTTTTTTTGTTTGGATTTTATTTTTGTTTTGCTTCACAACATCCTACAATTGATTGTATTCACACATTCATATTCACACCACTGATATGACTGACTGACACACTCCATATTTGTATTTGTCTTTTCAGTTTATTCATTTTTATAATAAATATTGTCACCACTTGTCATCAGTCTTGTCCATTCCCTAATTTTTCGTGGCCTACAAACTGGGTTATGTCAGTATAGTAGGGCTTAAAAAAGTCGTAGTATAGTAAGGCATAAAAACCGTCATGATATAATAAGGCATAAAAGCGGCATACTATAGTAAGGCATAAAAACCGTCAGAGTACAATAAGGCAAGAAATGTCATAGTATAGTAAGTCACAAAAACATCATAGTATAGTAAGATATAAAAATGTCATAGTATAGTTAGGGATGAAAATGTAACAGTATAATGAGGCATTGAAATATGTTATATATTGAGGCATAAAAATGTCATAAAAACTTCATAATATGTTAAGACATAAAAAAGGTCATAGTATAGTAAGGCATAAAAACATCACAGTTCAGTAAGGCATAAAAAACGTCATAGTATAGTAAGGCATAAAAAAGGTCATAGTATAGTAAGGCAAAAAAATGTCAAAAAACGTTATAGTAAGGCAACATGAGTTGAAAAGACGTCATAGCTTAGTGAAGCAAAAACATCTGGAAAAACGTCATAGTATACTAAGGCATAAAAATCTCATAGTATGGTAAGGCATTGAAAACATGATAGTATAGTAAGGTATAAAAACATCATAGTATAGTAAGACAAAATTTAAAAAAAAAAATATCATAGCATAGTAATGCAAAAAAATGTCAAAAAACGTCAAAGTATAGTTAGGCATATAATGCCAAAAAAAACATAGTATAGTAAGTCAAAAAAAATTTTAAAAACATCATAGTATATTAAGGCATGATGGGTCATAAAAACATCATAGTATGGCAAAGCATGAGACAAAATAATATAATCAGGCTTAAAAATGCCAAAAAAAGTCAAGGTATACAATGGCAGAAAAATGCCACAAAACGTCATAGTATAGTATGGCATAAAATGTCAAATAAACATCATAATGTATTAAGGCATAAAAGGTCATAAAAACGTCATAGTATGGTCAGGCATCAAAGGAAATAGTATAGTAAGGCAGAAAAATGCCAAAAAACGTCAAAAGAAAGTATGGCAGAAAAATGCCAAAAAACGTCATAGTATAGTATGGCATAAAATGTCAAAAAAACATGATAGTATATTAAGGCATAAGAGGTCATAAAAACGTCATAGTATGGAAAAGCATGAGATTAAATAATATAATTAGGCATAAAAATGCCAAAAAACATCAAAGTCGAGTATGGCAGAAAAATGAAAAAAAACATCATAGTATAGTATGGCATAAAATGTCAAAAAATCATCATAGTATATTAAGGCATAAAAGGTCATAAAAATGTCATAGTATGGTCAGGCATCAAAGGAAATAGTATAGTAAGACAGAAAAATACCAAAAAACGTCAAAGTCAAGTATGGCAGAAAACTGCCAAAAAACGTCATAGTATAGTATGGCGTTAAATGTCAAAAAATCATCATAGTATATTAAGGCATAAAAGGTCATAAAAATGTCATAGTATGGTCAGGCATCGAAGGAAATAGTATAGTAAGACAGAAAAATACCAAAAAACGTCAAAGTCAAGTATGGCAGAAAACTGCCAAAAAACGTCATAGTATAGTATGGCGTTAAATGTCAAAAAATCATCATAGTATATTAAGGCATAAAAGGTCATAAAAATGTCATAGTATGGTCAGGCATCGAAGGAAATAGTATAGTAAGACAGAAAAATACCAAAAAACGTCAAAGTCAAGTATGGCAGAAAACTGCCAAAAAACGTCATAGTATAGTATGGCGTTAAATGTCAAAAAATCATCATAGTATATTAAGGCATAAAAGGTCATAAAAATGTCATAGTATGGTCAGGCATCGAAGGAAATAGTATAGTAAGACAGAAAAATACCAAAAAACGTCAAAGTCAAGTATGGCAGAAAACTGCCAAAAAACGTCATAGTATAGTATGGCGTTAAATGTCAAAAAATCATCATAGTATATTAAGGCATAAAAGGTCATAAAAATGTCATAGTATGGTCAGGCATCGAAGGAAATAGTATAGTAAGACAGAAAAATACCAAAAAACGTCAAAGTCAAGTATGGCAGAAAACTGCCAAAAAACGTCATAGTATAGTATGGCGTTAAATGTCAAAAAATCATCATAGTATATTAAGGCATAAAAGGTCATAAAAATGTCATAGTATGGTCAGGCATCGAAGGAAATAGTATAGTAAGACAGAAAAATACCAAAAAACGTCAAAGTCAAGTATGGCAGAAAACTGCCAAAAAACGTCATAGTATAGTATGGCGTTAAATGTCAAAAAATCATCATAGTATATTAAGGCATAAAAGGTCATAAAAATGTCATAGTATGGTCAGGCATCGAAGGAAATAGTATAGTAAGACAGAAAAATACCAAAAAACGTCAAAGTCAAGTATGGCAGAAAACTGCCAAAAAACGTCATAGTATAGTATGGCATAAAAATGCCAAAAAATGTCAAAGTATAGTATGGCAGAAAAATGCAAAAAGACGTCATAGTATAGTATGGCATTAAATGTCAAAAAATCATAATAGTATATTAAGGCATAAAAATGCTCAAAAAACGTATAGTATAATTATGGCAAAGAAAAATGCAAAAAAGGTCAATAGTATAGTTATGGCAAATAAAATGTGCAAAAAACATCATTTTAAGTATATTAAGGCTAAAAGGTCATAAAAACGTCATATGTATTGGCAAAGCATGAGATTAAATACTATAGTATAGGCAGAAAAATGCCAAAAAGACGTCAAAAGAATAGTATGGCAGAAAAAGAGCAAAACGTGCAATACGGTATAGTAATTGGCATAAAATGTCCCAAAAATCATCATAGTATTTAGTGTATAAAGGTCATAAAAACGTCATAGGTAATAGTCCGCGCAAATCAAAGGAAATAGTTATACGTAATGGCAGAAAACATGCCAAAAAACGTCATAGTATAGTATGGTAGAAAATGCCAAAGAACGTCATAGTATAGTATTGGCAAATAAAATGTCAAAAAAACATCAATAGTATACTTAAGGCCATAAAAGGTCAATAAAAAAACGTCATAGTGTGGCA
>NW_019174665.1:0-168 GCF_002260705.1 Seriola dumerili
TAATCTATTTAATTATTCATTTCATTAAATATATTTCATCTTGGTTCCTGCATTTGCCCTCCTATCAAATATACAGTCTGAATAACAGCTGTGTAGTAACTCTCAAAAACAAACAAACATTAGCAAAATGCAGCACAAGATCCCACCTCAGGCAGCTCTGCATTGCTG
>NW_019174666.1:0-131 GCF_002260705.1 Seriola dumerili
CTGAGAGGAAGTGGGTGGACAAAGTAATGTCAGTATAACCAGAGACAGATAAGAAAGGAGACGGTGCACTTTTAATTACTTCCTGTATCTGCGTCTGGTGGGTTTCTCCTTCAGGAGACCAGCAGCAGGTC
>NW_019174667.1:0-135 GCF_002260705.1 Seriola dumerili
CAGCTAGTATATGAATGAGCCACTGATGATGGAGCATGACTAAAACAGTGTACTCATTGATTGTGTCCGCAACCACTCCCTTGTTCATTCATTCAATATTCATCATGTCACAGACACTCAATGGTTTACATTATA